>NW_028318271.1:4755000-4762500 GCF_062004578.1 Staurois parvus | reverse complement strand
AGGCATTAAGAATTTTAATGTGCAGCTTTAAGGTGGTTGTAAACTCAGAATTTTTATTTTAATCTACAGTTTATAAGCTTATAATAAAGCTTACCTGTAGATTAAATGAATAACTCCTAAACGTACATCATTTAGCAGATATTTTAGGGAGCAGGATCCGGTAATTCCAGTCAAGCGGCCGCAGCGAAGACCGCGTGAAGATGGAAGGCTCTGCAGCGGTGACAGCTTGCCGCTGGATGGCTTTGTTTCAAGGTAAGTCTTTTATAATGTACTAGTATGTAATTCATATTAGCACATTATGCCTTTACCTTGCAGGGCTTGTTGTGTTTTTTTTTTGTTTTTTTTTTTGTTTTTTTGTAACCTTTACTAACTCTCTAACTTCACCACCAGTGACTGAACTGGGATGGATGTGCTCTCCAGTCTTGCGTGGTCAGTTTACAATAGGAAAACAGGAACTGGCAGGATCGCCAGGGATTTCACACAAAGGAAGCAATACAAAGAGGACTGGATACTTTTTAACAGAACAACATAGTAAAGCAGGAACATATCAGAAATATAAAATGTTGGGGTAATATATTCTTTAAAAGAGAAGTCTCTCACCTCACTGGAGTACTGGGCTGTGGAAGGGAGGGAGCAGCAGGCTCAGGCTCTCAGCGGCTCACTGAGAGCCTGAGCCAGGTGCCGCTCCAGACACGGGTGGATCCCATCATTCCCCAGCCTAGATTGGCTGAGTGACGTCAGCTGACATCAGGCTTCAGCCTGCTGTCAGCTGAAAATGGGTCACAGGAGTGCAGAACGAACTGCACGCCTGTGATTCACAGAAGTACAGCCAAAAGAACTTTGGTTGTACTTCTCCTTTATTGTTCTTTCGTAAGCCTAAATATGACTGGGTTGTCCTAAGGTGCTGTTTGGAATTGTGCAACAACTGTGCAGTATAACTCTTCACCATTTTATTAGAAAATACAATTAAATCAAATGTATGTAATGAGTTTGTATGGTTTGTCTAAGGACACCTTGACTCACAAAATGTGACCAGCTCAGATTTGCATGTCAAGGCTTGATTTTACAGCAAACATATGAAGAATGACATTTATTATTTTACAATGGACACGGGGCCATAAGCCGAAATTTTATTACAATTAAGACTGGGACAGAATTATTAAAGTTTAACTAAAGGCAAAACTTTTTTTGTTGGTTAATTTTAGAGTGCAGAGGAATTACAGTGCTTGTCTATTTTTATTGCTGTCTGTGCCCCTGTTAAAGCGGGGTTCTGGCCGTTTAATAAATTTTTTTCTAAAGGCACCCACGTGAGAGTGGCAGCTTTGGCAATGCAAGTTGAGATCACCTGTACTTGTAATACTTTGCTTTCCTTATAAAAAATAAATTTACTTACTGCACCCTCATATTGTGAACGCGGTCATCTTAAGTGTGGGCACCTGAAGTTCGCTCAGACATTCTTCAGGGAAATTGTGCAGCTGGCTACCCAGCATGCACTTCCCGTTTTCGCTTCTGCGCAGTGTGAAGCAGCGATCTCGCACCTGTGCAGTGTGAAGAAATCCCCGCGATCGCGTCACTTCCGGTCTCATAATAATGTGAGATTTTGGTATCGAGTATTCCCTAGGACTGCTGGGATAGATGACGCCGATATCCCAGAAGCCCTAGGGAATGCCTGATGATGTAATCGTCTAGGCAGCTGGGACCGGAAGTGGAGACAAAAATTATCAATAAAAGGTATTTAGGGAAAAAAAAAAAAAATATATATATATATGGACAAAATGGACTATGAAGAGGGAGACCATTGTCTTTCAAGGGAGAAAAAAAAAAAGACTGGAACTCCGCTTTAAGGAGATTCACCCTCTCTATTTGTCCTGTTTACTATTATCACTGAAAGTAAAAGAAAATTCCAACTTCCCAGAAAAGTAATAGAGGGGAAATTTTCCAAAGGGGACACTACTCCTGGTAACCTGGGGGGCCCCAAGGAATTCCCTTAATTTGCAGGGATTTCTTCTCACTTCATGTTTGGCTATGGGACAGGAAGTGGAGGGAAATTGCTGCAATGAGACAAAGATGACGAAAAAAAATTGACTGGGGTTATAAACCTCTCTTGCTCTATCCAGGGTGGAGAAAAAAGTTTTGTCTGCAGTTCTATTTTAAAATTTATCTAAAGTCAATTTTTCAAAAATATTCGGATAGAGTAGGGGAGAGTTAAAATCTCCGTTTTTTGTTTTTGCCATCTGTGTCTCATACGGAACATTTCCCTTCACGTTTTGCCCTGTAGACTCAACAGGAAGTGAAAGGATATCTTTCCAATGTGAGATGGATCACCTCTTAGCTGTCAAAGGAACATGTGTCCTCATGAGAAGATTTCTCCTATATTCCTGCTCGGGTGGCAACTCAAAATATTTAAATTGCCCTCACTTTCATTCATTGATGACCAGGACTGTTACAGAGAGAATCTCCCTAATGGGGAAACGGACACCAATAAAAACCTGACAGATGGTCTAACCTCTCACCACTCTATGCAAATAAAAAAGGTTTGTTCTTAGTTATACTGTAAATGAATTCTAAACCTGGGGTACCCATACCGGCCAATTAGATTCTAGCTGCCACTTTGCCTGCAGGAATCCTAGGGAGGTACAGGTCCTTCTGTTCTGCCATCTTTACAAATCAGCTGTGTGTCCATAGGTGGTGACCACTATGGGTTAGTAAGTAGCACTGTGCTGAAGTGTGGTCTTCCCACCAACAATGCTATCTAAGTGGTGTTTCTGGCTTGTGTGTATAAGGAGTGCATTCCACGGTGCAAAAAATATACAGTCAGGGTGATCAGCTTCTGATCAATAATTATCTTTGTTTTGATCGTCTACCTTTCTTGTATTATCAGCAAGAGTACAGGAAGAGGGGCTTTCAAGAGGTGGTCACCCCCAACGTGTATAACAGCAAGCTGTGGCAGACATCCGGTCACTGGCAACATTACAGTGAAAACATGTTCTCTTTTGAAGTGGAGAAGGAGATCTTTGCACTGAAGCCCATGAACTGCCCAGGACACTGGTATGACTTACATAGTTTCCACTGGTACAAGCACTTAGCAGTGTGACATACCTTCTTGGTTAGCATGTAATTCAGAATTCCGAAAAAAAAAAAAAAAAAAAAAAAAAACATAAATATAATGGCCCGCTGAAAGAAAATTTTTATAATAAAAGCAGCTTTGCCTACTATATTTACTTTGTATGGAGCTGCCCCTGCAGTAATTCAATTCATCCACTAGATGTCACCAGTCATCTAGACTTCATTAAGTCCAGAGTCATTCAACCCACCTATTTTGAGCCCAGGCCTCTCCACTGGGGATGCCCCGTGATGGCAGTCTGGACTGCACTACTGTATTAAAGTGATTGTAAAGCTGTTTTTCATTTTTTAAAAATTAAAACAACATGTCGTAATTACTTCTATGTACAATAGATTTGCACAGAGCAGCCTCAGTTCTCTTATTCTGGGGTCCTCTGCTCAGGGGCGGACTATTTGGAAACTCGGGCATTGCCCGGGGTCAGTAGGGGGCCCCATGAGATGCCCCTGGTACCTTTTTCATAGGCTTTTTTATGTTTGGCCAAGGACACAGGGGTCCCATGATCCCCTGTTGCCCGGAGGCCCCATGAGTTGTCAGTCCGCCTCTGCTGATGCTCCTGGTTACTCCTTTTCAGTGAGTGCCTCCATAGAAAACTACTTTTTATGGGGGCACTCCTCTGGACTTGATCCCGAGCCACCCTATCTGCATCTATAGACACAGACAGCATAGCTCGGTTCCACTTCCATGTCACAGAATTTGATTGACAGCAGCGGGAGCCAATGGCTCGCGCATTGCTATGCATCCAACAGCCACTGCTCTCATGCACAGCGCTGGATCAAAATTGGGCTCGGGTAAGTAAAGTGTGGTAGTGGTGGGGGGGATCCTGTAGCACAGAAGTTTTAGTTTTTTTCCCTAATGCATTGAATGCATTAGGCTGAAAAAAGTAAGGCTTTAGAACCACTTTAAAGAGTACCATAGTTCCATCCATCCATCAGCCTGTCCCTTCATTACCACATGGAAGAAAAATCTATTTGAAATATATTTTAAAAATATTCTTCCCAAATATATTGACATGTATTGGAAATACTATAATTTTGGCCATATGCAATATATATTAAAAAAAATATATATATGTATATATAATACATACACACTGTTTGTTGAAATGCATTTTTATTACAACATATATGAAACATTATTTTTAAAAATACATTTCAAATATTTTTAAAAATATATATATTTTTAAATATACTCTTCCGATTTTTTTTTAATATATAAAAAAAGTAATTTTAACATATATATATATTTTATTTTGTATGTTGAAATGCATTTTTATTACAAAATATATGAAAAATATTTTTAAAAATATATATATTTTTAAATATACTCTTCCGATTTTTTTTTAATATATAAAAAAAGTAATTTTAACATATATATATATTTTATTTTGTATGTTGAAATGCATTTTTATTACAAAATATATGAAAAATATTTTTAAAAATAAATTTTCAAATATACTGTATGTCTTTAAACATACAAATCTACATTTTTGTAATGCATTTAATTAAATATGTGTGTGTGTGTGTGTGTATATATATATATATATATATATATATATATATATAATATTTATTATTATTATACAGTATTTATATAGCGCCAAAGGGTATGCTCAGCGCTGTACAGTAGCAAGGGGGACAGAACATGAGACAAGACAGTAACAATACAATACATGAGGGGTTCGAGGGCCCTGCTTTTTCGAGCTTACAATCTAGGAGGGAGGGGAAGGTGGTACAGGAGGAAATGGCTGTGGGGGATGGAGTGGTTATTTAAATGCATTACAAAAATGTAGATTTGTATTTTTTTTAAGACATACAGTATATTTGAAAATTTATTTTTAAAAATATTTTTCATATATTTTGTAATAAAAATGCATTTCAACCTACAAAATATATTATATATATTTATTGAAATTTATTGAATATGGCCAAAATTGTTGCATTTCAAATATATGTCAATATTTTTGGGAAGAATATTTTTAAAATATATTTCAAATATATTTTTCTTCCATATGGGTTGCTACAGGATGTTAGATGTGATGATTCTTCAGGTGGCTGCAGCTTTTTCACAGAGCAAAAGAACTGACCACCAGAACATGAGCTTACAAGGTCTTCCTTTGCAGCTAGTGTGTGTTGTAATTTTTCAAAAACTCAAAATAGCAAGAGTATTTTCACTGCTGCCCGGTCCTCCATTATCCTCATCGCTGGCTGTAAGATAAGACCGTGAGTGCAGGGGAGCAATTTGTTCCTGCAGCTGTCTGGGAGGGAGATAAGATAAATACTTTATCATTGCAATGCAAATTACAATGAAATTCTATAAAGAACTCCACACATGTGAGACACATAACATCCTCAACATACACACATGTGACCATAACTAAACCTAAAAGGATCCCCTACCACAACAACAAGCCAAGTCACTTGGAGCTAAATAGTAGGAGCAGTGTCATGGCTTGCCAGGTCTGTGTGTTTCAATAGACCCACGCAGCCCTGGCCAGGAGCACGCATGCATGGTTGTATCCTTAGCAGATCTCTAGCTAAAAGACATACCCACAAGCAGGAGAGGGAGGCTGTGGCCTAGAGAAAAATTGCATTGTTGTCATTGTGTTTAAATTTAAGTTTTCCTAATTGCATAGCAAGTTCTGGAAGAGTCAAGCAGCCATACATGGAGTGAAATTTGTGCGGCTGAATTTCAATCCATAGATGGGGACAGTGGTTGTGCAGAAGTCGATCTACCAATAGACTTCTGTACAACCAGCTTGTCAGGTAAATGCCGCTCGCTTAGTGCCACCGGCTATACCATATACTGCATATCAGTGTCTTCTGATAGCGGGGAAGACTCACCTCTGTCTGATATAAAGTCGCAAAGAGGAGGATTCCCTCATCCACCTCAAATATGTGGATGTTGGAATCGAGTCATTTTTTTACGTTCAACCTGCTTGATCAGACATGGAGGCTTCAGTGTGAGGAGGGGGGGGAGGGCATTTGTCAGCACAAGCCTGAACATTGGATTAGCTCCCAGAACAGCCAGAAAACTGACCACGCTGTGCTCTCATGCCTATTGTGGTCAGGTTTTAATAGGAAAGCAGAGGGACTGGCAGTAACACCGAGGATTCCACACAAAGGAAGCAGTACAAAGAGAACAGGATACTTTTCCATACAAGTACATGGTAGAGCAGGAACATATCAGGAATAGGAAATGTTGGGTTTACATCTTCTTTTAACTAAATATTAGGTCATTATGGCATTCTTTTTATTGTTTGAAATCAACAGGAAATTTAATTTAATGTTTGTTTTTAGCTCCAAAATTTATGCTAAAGATTTTAGATAGAAGTATGTTTCTGAAGAGATAGAACTGGTGGCTGTTTTAATAGATCTCTGGGCTCCATTGGAAAGATTTTCCCTTATTTCCTGTCCTAGTGAGTGTTGTGACAAGAAGTGAAGGAAAATCTCCCCCAACAAAAGACTGCAATAAAAACACTTTTATTTAGTAGAGTAGAAGAAGGCTTGAAGCCCTATTGGCTGTCTGTGTTCTGTTGGAGATTTCCTTCACTCCTTGTTTTGGCCATAATCTTGTCACCAGAACAGGAATAAGAAATCTCAATGGAACTTCAGACCGCAATGAAAATCTTACAGAGGCACAAAGACTTCCCCACTGTATTCAAAACTGACAAACTTAGTTACACCACAATTCCTCCTTGGCATATCAGTTTTAGGGTTCCAAGATTTACCAAACTATGTTAAAGTGGTTGTAAACCTTGGACAGGAAATATGCCAGACATTAAATCATTTCTGTCTGCTGCTTCATTCCTCTGCTATTGGCATGAGTCACTTCTGACAGGTTTTCCTGACACCAAGAGAAAAATGGTGACAGGGGAGGAACCTGCAGCTGACTGACAACCTCAGCTCTGTTCCTGTGTGCTGTGTGAAGGGGGTGTATCCCTTCCCTCCAATCAGCTCTTATAACTCTCTTCACTGAGCTCCGCAGAGTGTGACTTCAACTCTCTGCCCCCTTTTTTCTTAATGCTCAGACAAGTGTTATAAATTCTGAACTTTGAACGGATGTAGAAGAGAGAAGACTGCAGATAGACAGGTACAACGTATGTATTATTATTATTATACAGTATTTATATAGCGCCAATAGTTTGCTCAGCGCTGTACATTCTAATGCGAGACAGTACACGAGACAGCACAGTAACAATACAATACACGAGGGGTTCGAGGGCCCTGCTCCTTGGAGCTTACAATCTAGGAGGATTAGTTTCATCTCTGTGTATCACCTGAGGCCAGTCACTTCACTGGCTATATATCCGGGTTTGCAACCACTTTAATAACTGTTTCTGAACGGCTATAAGATTCTCCTTTCCATTGGTGATTAGT
>NW_028318271.1:4722500-4742500 GCF_062004578.1 Staurois parvus | reverse complement strand
TGAGTTTCATAATTTGGAGGTGGACCACAGGGCTTGTTTTATATGTAGTATATTTAATCCTTCTATGCACTCTGTTGGTGTTTGAAAAGACCCCAATTCTTTCGTTTGTTAGAAATTGCAAGAACATATTGTTAATAAACTTCTTTTTTTTCAGCAACTTGAAAATAGTTTGAATGAATTTGGAGAGAAGTGGGTGTTGAATCCTGGTGATGGAGCTTTCTATGGACCAAAGGTTGGTGTATTTATAAAAACAAAAAACAGCATCAGTGTTGTACTATGTTAGCCATCAACAAAAAATAGGAGTTTGGCTGTAGGGTGAAGCCATTTATTGAAAAAAGGGGGAGAGAACAATGTTCTTGGACAACTTGCCAGCCAGCTTGCTAACAACCCGAATTTCCCCCTTTTTTCACTATGTGATGCCTGTTTATGTGTCCTTGCTTCATAGGCCAGTTATAGACTTGGGCGGGTGGCCACTTTTATGCATGTTTGATTTTTTGGTACGTGGGTGCACTAGGACCCTGGTTGCCATTGTGCTACATGCTGGGGTCCAGTGCACTCCTTTGCCTTTAAGAGGGGTGGCTCCCTCAGGTCCACCTGCCCTTGATCTATCCATTAAATGCATGTGCCTCTACTATGGGGACTCACAAATTAGTTAGGACCACAGAGGATCAGGGTGCCGTGTCGTGGCTCTGTGGCTTACGTATGTATTTGCAAATGTGTGCTAACTAAACCCCTGTTATAAACGCATACTGTTAGACAGGTTAATTCGGTTGTTAGCAAGCTGGCTGGCAAGTTGTCCAAGAACATTGTTCTCTCCCCCTTTTTTCACTATGTGATGCCTGTTTATGTGTCCTTGCTTCATAAGCCAGTTATAGACTTTGGCGGGTGGCCACTTTTATGCATGAAGCCATTTATTGGCTAGCTAAATAGATTGTAGTGCAAGTTTTTAAGGCATTCTGGGCTCGAAAGCTTGCACTCATTCTAATTAGGCAATAAATGGCATCACCCTACAACTTCTACAAAAAAATACAAGAGAATTCAAAGGGTATAGAACAAGTGTATGTGTAAGGCAGGCCATACATTTAGCAATTTTCCTTTCTTCACCCATAGGTTGAAGGAAAGAAAATCGCTCGATCCCTTCAGTGCTGTTATGTTCTGCTGGTGGAAGCCTTCCCAACCGGCAGAATACAATGATTATTGCCGGCGTGTATAGCTGCCGACAGTGATCGCAAGAAAAAAACCCAACGGGCTGGTTGTGTTGAAGTTGATCGATAGATCAACTTCCGTATAACTAGCCTGGCGATTGATGGATCGAAATTTGTCTGGTTCCTGCTGAATCGGATGAATTTTGATTTGTCTATGACCAACTTGTAGTAGCAGGTAAACAATTTTATTTGCAGGTGAAGTACATGTTATTGCTGTCACCAAATGATTAATTACAGGTACATTCAAAGAAGTCATATTACTTCTGCAAGCGGATCCTGTGGGGCCATAGCTATACAGGAAAGGATCAGATTTTACATGTCATGGTGGTAAATGTAGACAAAGCAGATTTAAAAGTAGAAAGGAACCAGTCATCCATTGAGCATCTGTAGTGATATGAATCTAATTTCTAGTGAATGTGAATTGTGAACTTCCACGCTACCTACTCCTTGTGTTGTGAAGTGAATACAACTATGTAATCTATATAGAATAAAAGTAGAATAATATGTCAAAAAGTAAGTGAAACAAGTATCATGTAACATGTAAGGGTGCTGCTCACATTTACATGCATTCCCGCACACACACCATGCAGATATAATCCAATGAATATGTGGCACTCCCTATATGCATAGAAATCCCTTATATCACAACAGGCATAAATATCATAAACCTATAAATCCCACACTTCAATAATCTGTGCATAGCAACATGAATTCCAAAAGTGACCACAATTTCTTCCACTCTTGTGATAATGGTCCAAAGCATAAATCGATGTGTGAGTCCCAATGTATATCTTCCTCCAATCCATGCTCAACAGAATCACATTCCACATCGACATGCAAGTGGGTCCCACCACCTTTCCTTCAGCCTGGGTTCACACTGATGCGGTGTGGCATATCGCATGTGATTCGTACAGGAACCAGACCGCATTCTTGAGCAAATCACATGCAAATTCTGTGCGGTGCAAGTTGAGCCATACATTTTGTATGGCTCAAATCGCACTGCATCTGCACCAAAAAAGTGCAGGACCCTTTTTTAGTCCGCATCAGAATCTGATCGCATGGGTGTTCACACCCTTGTGCTCCAATTCTGCACATCACACCGCGTATTGCGAACTGATTTCAGGGTGTCGTTAACCTAAAACACAGACCCGCAGTAGTTCGTATGAACAGGGTGCGATTATGATGTGGTGTGGAAATAGTACAGAAACCAGTGTGAATTCCCACCGCATCAGTGTGAACCCAGGCTCAATGTGCTCACCTTAAGGTGTGGACCTATAAGAAATGTTAGTAGGTCTAAATGGGTGTTTTACCCTCAGGGGGTATGGATGTACTCTTGGCTGCATTCCTGCTTTGCCTTCAGAACGATCCTCTCCTTTCTGTATATACCTGGTTGACGTCCCTTTAAGAGGCCGCTGGCCTGTCCCTTCTCTGCTGCCCATATTCTCAGAAACATATAGGATTGCCTCTCGTAGTGTAGCATATTACATGCCAAATGTTTATTACAAGTATTTCACTTACAGAAAATATTCCTTTAAATCACCACTGTGCAGCCACGATCCAGCTCTCCTGCGGCCTCAGCGGCCTGTCACGTGTTACATCACATGAATCTAATTTCCTGAATTAATTTGGCAGTTCAGCTTTGCTTCTCAGAGAATACCTAATTTGTTTACTATTTCTTTGTATTCACTCCCTGTCGGACTGTAGTGCCAACTGTCTCCTGTCTGAATTCAGTGCTGATAAAGGACAGATAAAATGTCATATAATGTACAGTGGCTAAATGGTTAGCATGTCTGCCTAGCAGTACTAGGATCGTTAGTTCGAATCCCAACCACGGCACCACCTGCCTGGAGTTTGCATGTTCTCCCTGTGCCTGTGTGGGTTTCCTCTGGGTACTCCGGTTTCCTCACACACTCCAAAGACATGCTGGTAGGTTAATTATATCCTGTCTAAATTGGCCGTAGTATGTGTATGTATGAATGTGAATTAGGGACCTTAGATTGTACTCCCCTTGAGGGTCAGGGACTGATGTGAATGTAGAATATATATGTAAATCTGCGTAACTGACGGTGCTATATAAGTACCTGTAATAAATTAAATGTTTTGCCAGGACTACATGACCCTCCTCCATCAGTCCAGAGAGTATGTCAAGTTTCAGCCCTGAGATCAGGTGGTAGCTGGTTATAACCTTCATGTGAGTCTTACAGTCTGCCTGCTGCTCTGACAAGGGGAGAATACAAGTGTCTATCTGCATGCACACAACCCGAGAGAAGTACAGCTGCATCATAATAAAAACTAAAAAATACATTTGAGATATCCATAACCATAGCAAGGTTGCAAAAAAAAACCTATTGTCCTCCTTTAAATGGCATTAACTTTTTTTTTTTTGCTCACTAGATTGATATTGAGATTAAAGATGCCATCGGTCGTTACCATCAATGTGCCACAATTCAGTTGGACTTCCAGCTCCCCATTAGGTTCAATCTGACCTATGTCAGGTAAGTGGAATGGGGGGCAGTGTGTACAGTTCATAGTTTTCCTGTTTTCTCACATCTTCACCTGTTTCATCTCCTCAGCCCTGATGGCGATGATAAGAAGAGGCCGGTTATCATTCACCGCGCTATTCTTGGATCTGTAGAGCGCATGATTGCTATTCTGACAGAGAACTATGGAGGAAAATGGTAATTGTTTTACTGTAGAGTATAGATATAGATTTAATATGTTCATTCAAAAAACAGCAAATAATGGATAAATGGAAAACCTGGACCCTTCTTAATTTGTTCTAGAATAGATAGGGGAGAACCTGTGCAATGAGCACACAGACGGCATGAAGAACCCATCAGAGGTTCTAACTCTTCCACACACTGTACAAAACTAAATCTTCTGTTGTAGAATGTCAAAGTTTGAGAAGTTAAATATAGACAATTTTTAGATTAGTGGTATTGATTGATTAATTGAACAAATTGATCCTTTGTCATTGCTTGTCAGTGATCATGCTTATGTGGGTTCTAGCAATTACACCCTTGCAGTTACAACCCACAGTGCACCCTTCCCCGTGTCCTTAGGAACCTGTGACTTCCAACACAGGTACTGCAATAACAAAACCAAATTCCAGCTGAACACTGGTGAGGTTTGTATTAAAGGTTTAGGTCAGGGGCCACTCCAGAAGATTTACCCCCCCCCCCTTCATGACCAGGCCATTTTTCGCTATGCGGCGGTGCGCTACTTTAACTGACAATTGCGCAGTCATTCAACACTGTACCCAAACAAAACATATATCCTTTTTTTTCACACAAATAGAGTTGCTTGGTGATATTTGATCACCTCTGGGCTTTTTAATTTTTATTATATAAAAGAAAAAAATATTTTTTACTTTTTGCCATAAAACACCCCATAAAAAAAGGAAAAAAAATCAAATCTCAGAATAGGTTTTGTCTAAAATGTATTCTGTTACATGTTTTCGGTAAAAAAAAAAAATCCCAATAAGTGTATATTGATATGTTTGTGTGAAAGTTTCAGCATCTACAAACTATAGCATATATAATGGGATTTGTATTTATTTTTATACTAGTAGTGGCGGCAGTCAGCGACTTATGCTGGGACTGTGACACTCCAGCGGTCAATCTGACACAAACTGATGCTGGGGGGAACTAACTGCCACTGACATCACCAGTGCCATTTATTAAAGAGATCAGTGCTAATAATATGCCCTGTCACTGTACTAATAACATTGGGCAGGAAGGGGTTAACATCTAGGGCGATCAGGGGGTTTATATATGTGCCTAACATGTGTTTGTGTGTACTGTGGATCTAGTTGTTTTTATTCCCTGCTTAGCAGGGAATGAAAAATCAACTAAATCGCCTGTCAATGAACACAGCTCTGTGGACAGAGCTGTGTTCTATGAGTCTCAGAGCTGATCAGTGGGTGCCGGTGGCCAATCACCTGTCGGCACATGGAGATTGACATGTGTTGTGATGAATTGCAACACAGCCGGACAGGCACGTGCCCCCTACCCAGAAATACAGAGTCATGTGTATTCCTAGATTGTAAGCTCCAAGGAGCAGGGCCCTCCTATCCCTCTTGTATTGAACTGTATTGTCTCCCGTTATATTGTAAAGCACTGAGCAAACTGTTGGCGCTATAATAAATCCTGTGTAATAATAATAATATATACAGGTGAAACTCAAAAAATGAGAATATCGTGCAAAAGTTCATTTATTTCAGTAATGCAACTTAAAAGGAGAAACTAATATATGAGATAGACTCATTACATGCAAAGCAAGATAGTTCAAGCTGTGATTTGTCATAATTGTGATGATTATGGTTTACAGCTCATGAAAACCCCAAATCCACAATCTCAGAAAATGAGATTGTGAAAAGGTGCAATATTCTCGGCTCAAAGTGTCCCACTCTAATCAGCTAATTAAGCCATAACACCTGCAAAGGGTTCCTGAGCCTTTAAACGGTCTCTCAGTCTGGTTCAGTAGGAATCACAATCATGGGATAGACTGCTGACCTGACAGTTGTGCAGAAAACCATCACTGACACCCTCCATAAGGAGGGAAAGCCTCAAAAGGTAATTGCAAAAGAAGTATGATGTTCCCAAACTGCTGCATCAAAGCACATTAATAGAAAGTTATGTGGAAGGGAAAAGTGTGGAAGAAAAAGGTGCACAAGCAGCAGGGATGACCACAGCCTGGAGAGGATTGTCAGGAAAAGGCCATTAAAAAGTGTTGGGGACTTTCACAAGGAGTGAATTGAGGCTGGAGTCAGTGCATCAAGAGCCACCACACACAGATGGATCCTGGACATGGGCTTCAAATGTCGTATTCCTCTTGTCAAGCCGCTTCTGAACAACAAACAACATCAGAAGCGTCTTACCTGGGCTAAAGTAAAACAGATCTGGTCTGTTGCTCAGTGGTCCAAAGTCCTCTTTTCTGATGAGAGCAACTTTTGCATCTCATTTGGAAATCAAGGACCCAGAGAATGGAGGAAGAATGGAGAGGCACACACTGCAAGATGCTTGAAGTCCAGTGTGAAGTTTCCACAGTCTGTGTTGATTTGGGGAGCCATGTCATCTGCTGGTGTTGGTCCACTGTGCTTCATTAAGTCCATATATGCACCATAATCGTGCCAGCCGATCACAATGGCATAAGACAAGTCACCCTGAAGAATATGGGGAGATGGGGACCTCGAAGGCGTTGGAAGTCTAGGGGGAAGAGGAAAAGGCTTGGAATATTTATTTTCCTTGCTCGGGCATGCTTCCTCCACACTGTGTGACCAGTTCCCCAAATCTTCATTTCTAAGATGCTTTGGCCAGTGGTTGCTGTCTGACATCATCACGTAATAATAAAGAACCAATGGCCTTGTGTAGCAGGTATGCAAGGATGGCCCCCAACCCAGGGCGTCAGAGAAGAGAGGGCCAGCAGTTGGGGGAGCAAGGAGTAAGGTAAGTTTTGAAACGTATTCCTCTGCCCCTAGATTTAACAAGTATTTAACCCTTGCAAGGAGAGGGGGGTGTTGTGTGATTCCAGGACTTCAGCCGTGCTCCTCACTGGAATTCACCTTAAAATAATTTCAGATCTATTTAAATATACTTACAGATGACATTCTGGTATTCCTGACTACGGAGTCAGTGTGCGTTGTGTATTTGCACTCAGCCACTTCAGGAAGATAATAAGCCTGTTTGTATTCTGATGGCCACATCCGCACAGCCCCGCTAATCTGTTGTGATCTCTTCCCACAGGCCTCTGTGGCTTTCTCCGCAGCAAGTGATGGTGGTGCCTGTGGGGCCGACATGTGAGGAGTACGCACAAAAGGTCATTTCAAGAACTTTTCACTTTTTTTTTTTTTTTTTAATGAATACAGTGTTTATACTTTCACAGAGTAATTCCAGTTTATTTTTATTGCAGTATTATATAATTGCGAATTATATTATGAATGCCCTGTGTATATCATATCATATATGTCATCTGAGATACAAAGTGCCCCTGGTCTCCAGGCAGCTATCTGGTCTTTTTAGCATGAGAGGGTTTAATAGGCAGGAAACCTAAGGTGACCCATCAGCGCTTTTATTGTCCTCCATTAACCACTGTAGTGACAGCAGCTGTTCTATGGTGTTATCTGCATTTACCAGCCACAGGAACATAAATTGCCGGGGAGAATGTCAATACGTTTCAAAAGGAACGGCCTTATAGAGAAAATGTGAAATGTCCAGGCATGACCCAAAATTATCCTCTGACCTCCCCCTGAAGAGCGTGTCCCTGCATTATTCTATTCTGTTTACTTCGCTCTAGCTTGAAACATTTTATTATTCTTTGACATCATCACCAGGCTTGTAAAGTTCTTGCAGGGCTGGTAATAGTAGCTCCGTTCTATTCCCCTACTTAGTGGGGTTGATTTACCAAAACTGGTGCAATTCTGTGTAGAAACCAATCGGCTTCCAGTTTTTTTTTTGTCAAAGCTTAATTGAAAAGGCTGAAGTTAGAAGCTGATTGGCTACCATGCACAGCTGCACCAGATTTTGCACTCTCCGGTTTTAGTAGATCATCCCCGGTGTGTGGACAGGCTTTTGGTAGTCAAAGCAGCAGTATGGCTTTGCTGGAAAAGAATCAATGTACTCATGTGGACAGGGATAGGCAGAGCTCTGTAGTCCACCAGAAATGCCGGGAAACACTGGTTGAGAGTTAAGTGCAGCAAAGACATTGTGTTGTTAGCCCCAATAGGATGCTAGGAGCACATTGAATTTCTGGCAGGACTGCAGCATTTTATTTATCACAGGCATTTATATAGTGCTGACAATTTATGCAGTGCTTCACATATTGTACATTCGCATCAGTCCTTGCCCTCTATCTAAGGTCCCACATATCATGTATACTGTACCTACTAATACTAGGGCCATTTTAGACAGGAACCAATTATCCCATCTGGATGTCATTGGAGTGAGGAAGGAAGCCAGGAGAAAACCCATGCAAGCATAGGGAGAACATGCAAACTCCATGCAAATAGTGTGCTGGCTGGGACATGAACTAAAGACCTAGCTAACCAATAAGCCATTGTGCTGCCCCACAGTACTTTGACTTAAAGTGTTACTAAACCCCAGACTCTGCATTCACCATATCTGGTCTCCCACAGTACACACAACACGGAAATGCAATTATTTTAGTAAATAGAAACTGCTAAATACCTTTTCTCATCAGCAGTTAGAGTAGTCTTGTGACTTCAGCCGAGCACTGGTTAAAGCTTGTAGCAGGAGTTTTCTTTTTGCTCTAGGAGGATGTAGGACCCCTGACCTCTGTCTTTACAGTGCTGATTGGCCCTGTGCTGATCACATGCACTCTCCCAAGCAAAAAAAAAAAAAACCTCTCTAGCAATACACACCAAAGTGAGCATGTGCAGAAGGGCTTACTGGTTCAGTCTGTCTTATCAGTGTGGACATTTGAACAAGAGGAGGGCAGAGCGGTCAGGATCAAACAGCCTTTTTACACAATGCAGAGGATTAACCCCTTATGTTCCACAGTGAGTATAACAAGCATGCTTTACTGCATATACAGACTGATTTTACTGTTGTGGGTTTAGTAACACTTTAAGCATAAAGTACTTGAAGCATAAACCATGTGCATGTGTTGCACAGATGTGCGGAGTATGTCCACGCCCATGTATACTTGACACAACACTACAATCCTCACCACCCCCTAACTTCTCTTCCTCTTTAAATAAGCAAATGTATATTTTGAATTGATGTGTTTTTCACTGCTCTACTTTATTTATTACATATGCAGGCTTTTTTTCTTGCTTAGTAGTGCTCCATATGTGCCTTACTGCTCCTCTCAGTGCAAAGTCCACCCTGAACAAAATGAAAAAAAAAAACGAGAGAGCTTACGTTACTTTACTAATTTCTATCTACAGTGAAGGAAATAAGTATTTGATCCCCTGCTGATTTTGAAGGTTTGCCCATTCACAAAGAAATGATCAGTCCAAAAATTGAATGGTAGGTGTGTTGTAACACTGAGAGACAGAATAGCAACAAAAAATTCAAAAGAAATGCATGTCTAACAAATAATGCACTGATTGGCATGTTCATGAGGGAAATAAGTATTTGATCCCCTTCACAAAACATGACTTAGTACATGGTGGCAAACCCCTTGTTGGCAATCACAGAGGTCAGACATTTCCTGTAGTTGGCCATCAGGCACACATCTCAGGAGGGATTTTGGCCCACTCCTCTTGGCAGATCCTCTCCAAGTCACTAAGGTTTGGTGGCTGACGTTTGGCAACTGGAACTTTCAGCTCCCTCCACAGATTTTCAATCGGATTAAGGTCTGGAGACTGGCTAGGCCACTCCAGGACCTTAATGTGATTCTTCTTGAGTCACTCCTTTGTTGCCTTGGCCGTGTGTTTTGGGTCATTGTCATGCTGGAACACCCATCCACAACCCATTTTCAATGCCCTGGCTGAGGGAAGAAGGTTCTCACCCTAGATTTGACGGTACATTGCCCCATCTATTGTCCCTTTGATGTGGTGCAGTTGTCCTGTCCCCTTAGCAGAAAAACACCCCCAAAGCAGAATGTTTCCACCACCATGTGTGACAGTTGGGACGGTGTTCTTGGGGTCATTGGCATCAACTCAACTTGCCATGTTTGGAGGAGGAGGAATGCTGCCTAAGAGCTTGATTTTGATGTCATGTGACCACAACACTTTCAACCAGTCCTCCTCTGCATCATTCAGATGTTTAGTGGCAAACTTCAGATGTGCCTGGACATGTGCTTTCTTGAGCAGAGGGACCTTGCGGGCACTGCAGGATTTCAGTCTTTGTCGGCGTAGTGTGCTACCAATTGTTTTCTTGGTGACTGTGGTCCCAACTGCCTGGAGATCATTGAGAAGAGCCTCACGTGTAGTTCTGGGATGATCCTCACTGTTCTCATGATCACTGACACTCCACGAGGTGAGATCTTGCATGGTGCACCAGACCTAGGGAGACTGACAGTTGTCTAATGTTTGTTCCATTTGTGAATGATTGCACCAACTGTTGTCACCTTCTCACCAAGCTGCTTGGCGATATTTTGGTAGCCCAGTCCAGCCTTGTGAAGGTCTACAATCTTGTCCCTGACATCCTTGGACAGCTCTTTGGTCTTTCCATGGTGGACAGTTTGTAATCTGATTGTTTGATTGCTCCTGTGGACAGGTGTCTTTTATACAGGTAACAAAATGAGATTGGCAGTACTCCCTTTAAGAGACTGCTTCTAATCTCAGCTTGTTACCTGTATGAAAGACACCTGTTAGCCAGAAATCCTGCTGAATGATAGGGGATCAAATACTTATTTCCCTCATGAACATGCAAATCAGTGCATAATTTGTTAGACATGCATTTCTTTTGAATTTTTTGTTGCTATTCTGTCTCTCAGTGTTACGATACACCGAACATTCGATTTTTAGACTGACCATTTCTTTGTGAGTGGACAAACATTCAAAATCAGCAGGGGATAAAATACTTATTTCCTTCCTTCTATCTATCTATCTATCTATCTAATAAATATATATATATATATATAATATTGCCAAAAATATTTGAACACCCTCCAAGTCTTTGGATTCAGCTGTTCCAATCACCTCCATGGCCACAGGTGTATACAATCAAGCACCTAGGCATGCAGACTGCTTCTACAATCATTGTGAAAGAATGGGTCGCTCTCAGGAACTCAGTGAATTCAAGCGTGGTACCATGATAGGTTGCCACCTGTGCAATAAGTCCATCTGCGACGTTTCTTTACTACTAAATATTCCACGGTCATCTGTTAGTGGCATTATAACAAAGTGGAAGCAGCTGGGAACAACAGCAACTCAGCCACGAAGAGGTACGTCAAGTAAAATGACAAAACGGGGTCAGCTCACACTGAAGTGCAGTGTGCAGAAGTTGCCAACTGTCTGCAGAGTCAATAGCTAAAGACCTCCAAACTTCATGTGGCTTTCAGATTAGCACAACAACAGTGTGTAGAGAGCTTCATGGAATGGGTTTCAATGGTCGAACAGCTGCATCCAAGCCTTCAAGTGCAATGCAAAGCGTCGGATGCATTGGTGTAAAGGATGCCGCCACTGGAATCGAGCAGTGGAGACATGTTCTCTGGAGTGACAAATCATGCTTCTATGTCTGGCAAGCTGATGGACAAGTCTGGGTTTGGTGGTTGCCAGGAGAACGGTACTTGCCTGACTGTATTGTGCCCAGTGTAAAGTTTGGTGGAGGGGGTGATTATGGTGTGGGGTTATTTTTCAGGGGTTGGGCTTGGCCCCTTAGTTCCAGTGAAGGGAACTCTTAAGGCATCAGCATAACAAGACATTTTGGACAATTTCATGCTCCCAACTTTGTGGGCACAGTTTGGAGATGGCCCCTTCCTGTTCCAACATGACTGCGTACCAGTGCACTAAGAAAGGTCCATAGACATGGATGAGCAAGTTTGGGGAGGAGGGACTTGACTGGCCTGCACACAGTCCTGACCTCAACCCAATAGAACACCTTTGGGATGAATTAGAGTGGAGACTGTGAGCCAGGCCTTCTCATCCGACATCAAAACATGACCTCACAAATGCGCTTCTGGAAGAATGGTCAAACATTTCCATAGACACACTCCTAAACCTTGTGGATGGCCTTCCCAGAAGAGTTGAAGCTGTTATAGCTGCAAAGGGCGGGGCCAACTCAATATTGAACCCTACGGACTAAGACTGGGATGTCATTAAAGTTCATGTGTGTGTAAAAGCAGGCCGACCAATACTTTTTGGAATATCGTGTGTGTGTGCATGCTCACGAAACCACAGTTTGACAACACCAGCTGTGTGAATTGGAGCATTATCGTCTTAGTAAATGGCGCTGTCTTTGGGAAAACCATGTCTGCACCATGGGGTGCACATGGTCGGCCAAAATATGTACATAGTCACTGGCAGTGCCTCTACCTTTCAAGGTGATGATGGGGCCTGCAGAATACAGTCATTGCTGCAGCAGTTTTCCTATTCCGAGTCACAGTCCTGCACAATGTCCTTTTTGTCTTTCAGTCAGTTGACCATGTCAACCGCGCTTATGTTTATCAGACGGCGTATTGCTAGAAACTGTATATGTCATCATAATTTTTAATGCTGTACCTTGCGACATTGCAAATAAATTGGCAACTTCAGGCACAGAGGCACCAGCTAAGCGGAACCAACAACGTGCCCTCTCTGAAGCTCAGTAAGTTCTGACATTACTCCGTATTACTAGCAGAGCACGCAGTGAATGACAAAAGTGAGGCTTCCCACCTGTTAGCTAGGTGTCTCATCACACAGCGGAAGCAAAACAATTTTACATCCACTTTCAATGTGAAACATGTTGTTACTTTCACATCTGCAAATCATGTACTGTTTCCATATTTTTGTCCAACCCCAGTGTGTGTGCGAATGTATATAAATGTGTATTTTTTTTTATTTTTTTTTTTAATAACTTATTGTGATTATTGTCTGCTATCATGCACAGTAAAGGAATCATAAGTTAGAACCTCAAAAAATGACTTTCAAGCAACTTTTAAAGAACAAAGTAAAATGTATACTAAAAACATGCTATTTTATCTTTATAGAATAATTCTGATCTAATTAGAGCAAATAACTTTTTTTATTGGGAACCTATCATGACCTGTTTTTGGAGCGGCAAGCTTTGGAGTGGTCACCCTTATTCTCACTTCACTGTCTAGTGAATCGCTGACCCACAACAAAGCAGTGAAGCTGAAACGCCCAACCTGCATACTTTCTTTGGGTCAGTGACTCCATGGCAGGTTCCCTGATAGAATCTGTACAAGTAATTATCTCGCTTGTTATCTTTACATTGGGGAAAACCTTGCACGACTCCTTCTGGCACACTACGCGCTTCATTTGCATCTCGCTGAAGAATGTTCCTCCACACAAAGGGTTGTAGGTTTTCCAAAACTCGGAAGGGCATTAGTGGCCATTTTACAAGTGGTGATTTGCGTGCTTCCTGTTTAACCACCTCCCATTCCTTGGCATGATATCGATATTTTAATTTAATGAATTTATTTATTTATTCTTCAAGTTTCAGCCTCTCTAATACTAAGGATGCACCGAAAGCCCTGTCTGTATTTTCCCTATACAGGCGAGCCGCTACAAGCGCCAATAATGAGATGCCCCTTTTGCCCATTTTTTTAAATGCAATTACCGGCTTTTTTTTTTTTTTCCTTCACTATTGCTCCGAGAAGGAGCTTTCATTCGCCCCAGCACTAAAGTAAACAAAGGGGTGGGGTCACTGAGTAATGTCACTAGGTGACCCCGCCCCTTTGTTTACTTTGGTGGCAGGGCGAATGACAGCTTTTTCGGAGCTATCGTGAAGAAAAAAAAAAGCCGGCTATTGCATTTAAAAACCAGCAATTATATTTAGCGGTGGCAAGTGAGGGAGCATGAGTGTATACACTGCTCCCCCGCTGTACGCACTGCTCCCCCGCTGTACGCACTGCTCCCCCGCTGTACGCACTGCTCCTCCGCTGTACGCACTGCTCCCCCGCTGTACGCACTGCTCTCAAGCTGTACGCACTGCTCCCCCACTGTACGCACTGCTCTCAAGCTGTACGCACTGCTCTCAAGCTGTACGCACTGCTCTCAAGCTGTACGCACTGCTCCCCCTGCTGTATGCACTGCTCCCCTGCTGTATGCACTGTTCCCCCGCTGTATGCACTGCTCCCCCTGCTGTATGCACTGCTCCCCCTGCTGTATGCACTGCTCCCCCTGCTGTATGCACTGCTCCCCCACTGTATGCACTGCTCCCCCACTGTATGCACTGCTCTCCCACTGTATGCACTGCTCCATTGCTGTATGCACTGCTCCATTGCTGTATGCACTGCTCCCCCGCTGTATGCACTGCTCCCCCGCTGTATGCACTGCTTCCTTGCTGTATGCACTGCTTCCTTGCTGTATGCACTGTTCCCCCGCTGTATGCACTGTTCCCCCGCTGTATGCACTGTTCCCCCGCTGTACGCCCTGCTCCCTCACTGTATCCCCTGTTCCCCCACTGTATACACTGCTCCTATCCTGCCCCCTCCTTGCACATACTGCACCCCCCTCCCCCCTACAAAGAGGACCTGTCACTTGTATGTGATCACATAGGGGTCTATTGGTTCCCTATGTGATCGCACTAAAATCATAATTTAAATTAAAAAAACTCACATTAAAAGTAAAAAAAAAAAAAAAGCCTCCACCCCCTCCCCCATACGCAGACATTTTGCTTTCAGTTTTCGGCTAAGTGCATCCTGAATTTTCATTTTTGGTTTCAGCACCAGAATTTTCACTTTGGTGCACCACTATCTAATACTTACCTGAGCCCCATTTTAATCCACCGATGTGCACGAGAACCTCTGCTCTCCGGGGACCCTTCCTCAGTGGCTGAGACAGCAGAGGGAGCCATTGGCCCCCGCTGCTGTCATTTGCAGCCAGCGAGCCAATGAGGAGAGAGAGGGAACGAGGCCAAGCCACGGCTTTGTGTGTGAACGGAAACACAGAGCAGTGGCTTGGGAGCGAGCCTGCTTGGATGCCCCCATAGCAAGCTGCTTGCTCTTGGGGCACTAGGCAGGAGGGAGTCGTTAGGAGCTCCGGCAGGGGACCCAAGAAGGGGAGGATTGGGGCTGCTCTGTGTAAAACCAATGCACACAGCAGGTAAGTATAACATCGTTATTTTTACTTAAATTTCCTTTAATACCACTTTAAAATATACTGTATATATAAAAAAAATATCTGGATATACAAATTAGTCATAGGTTCACAGCTCATCCACACCATATCCTTGGATCAGTTTCTCTGCATAGAGAGCTACACTTCTTCCTTGAGTCAGCTGATAGCTTCCCATGGTTTCCAATACCATTTTGTATGCTGATGACACACAAATCTATCTCTCTACTCCTCAGCTCACCCCATCCGTTTCCACAGGTATCATCGATTTACTAACAGACATATCAGACTGGATGTCACTCCACTTCCTAAAACTCAATCTATCCAAAACTGAGCTCATAATATTTCCTCCCCCACGTGCCTCTTCCCCTGATTTCTCGGTCAGGGTCAATAGCACCACTATCAGCCCATCCCTCCATGCCAGGGTGCTAGGGGTAAGCCTGGATTCTGAACTATCCTTTCAGGCCCACATCCAATCCATGTTCAAATCATGCCGCCTCAACCTCCGCAACATCTCCAGAATACGCCCCTTTCTAACCAATGATACCACAAAGCTCCTAATTCACTCCCTGGTTATCTCTCGCCTCGACTACTGCAACTCCCTCCTCATTTGGTTACCTTTACATAGGCTATCCCCCCTCCAGTCCATCATGAATACTGCTGCCAGGCTCATCCACCTTACCAACCGTTCAGTGTCTGCTACCACTCTCTGCCAATCCCTCCATTGACCTTCACTCAGTGTCCTCCACCCCTCTCTGCCAATCCCTCCACTGGCTTTCACTCGCCCAACAAATAAAATTCAAAATACTAACAACTTACAAAACCATCCACAACTCTGCCCCCAGCTACATCACCAACTTGGTCTCAAAATATCTACCAAACCACTCTCTTCGATCCTCCCAAGGCCTCCTGCTCTCTAGTTCCCGTGTCATATCATGCTTGCCTCCAGGACTTCTCCCAAGCTTCTTCCAGCTAATGGAACTCCCTACCCCAATCTGTCTATCTCCTAATCTATCCACCTTTAGACAATCCCTGAAAACATTTCTCTTTAACCATTTCAATACCGGGCACTTTTACCCTCTTCCTGCCCAGGCCAATTTTCATGCAACACTGTACCCAAACTAAAATTTTATCATTTTGTTCACACAACTAGAGCTTTCTTTTGGTGGTATTTTCTTTGTTTCTGTTATAAAAATGTGCAAATATATAATTGTTGTTCATAAATTAGGCCAAGATGTATTCTGCTACATTTCTTTGGTGAAATAACCCAAATCAGTATTTATTATTTAGTTTGTAGGAAAGTTATAGAGTTCACAAACTATGGGATATATCTGAAAATTGATCAATCCTGAAGTACTGACAGCCAATCTAATTTCTTGAGGCCCAAAAATGTCAGAACAGTACAGATATCCCCCAAATGACCTACTTTTGCAAAGTAGACAGTCCGATGTATTTCATAAGAGGCATGGCGAGTTTTTTGAAGTTGTAATTTGTAATTTTTTTTGAAAATTAAGAAATGTAAACAATGAAAATTAACTGGTGTGGCGGTGATCAGGGACACTGACTGGTGACAGTACAGAAAAAAAAGATTCTTTTTGTTTTTTAATTTTTTTTTATTAAACTTTTTTAATTTTTTTTTATGATTTTCTTTTCATTTTACACTATGACCAAAGTAATATAATGTTACCATAGTAACATTGTACTACTTCAGGGAAGTGATCAATATTTTTTTTTTTTTTTTTTTTTTTTACACAATGATTGCTTATATCAAAGCATTTCTTTGCTATAAGCAAGCATTTAACCAAATGAAATCAATTAATTCAGGTTTTTTTGTTGTGATTAGCTGTGATTGGCCATGGCTGATCACATGACACAGGCTGTGATTGACCCAGTCTGTGCATGTGATCACTGTGACCAATCACAGCTAGTGATACAATTGTATACAATGGATGGCATGAAAGGAAGCCATCCATTGTTTACAACTGTTATGTGACCTGCTGTGTTTGGTCACAGCAGGTCACATGGTACTGGCAATGGGCCGGTACACAGATCTGTCATCTTAAAAGTACTTTTATTAAATGTTAAAAAAAGTATTCTACTCACAATTGTCAATAAATAAAAGGCATATCCTGAAGGAACCGCTCTGTCGAATTCGCACTGCGTTTCTATCTTATGAGAATTATGGACATCCAAAATGCCGACGCGTCTCGAGGACTAGCCTCTTCCTGAAAGGGCTCTGAGGAAGAGGCTAGTCCTCGAAATGTGTCAGTCTTTTGGATGTCCAGAATTCTCATCACAGATACGCATTGCAAATTGGACAGAGCGGTTCCTTCATGATGTGCCTTTTATTTATTGACTATTGTGAGCAGAATACTTTTTTTAACATTTAATAAACATACATTCAAGGTAATGTACAAGGCCGGTGCGCCCTCTTGTTTGTTTTTCTCTATTCAGTACTTTTGGACTCCCCGGTTCTTTGAGGGCAGCGAGGCATGCATATCCCAAAAATGTTATGTGGTCCCAATGATATAGAGTCCATCCCCAAGCGCAGGAGTATCTGGGTTTTTCCACTTCTACATTACAGATCTTCCACCGGCTGTGACAGATCTCTCCACAGCGCAGCCCTGTGGGCACACGCAAGGTGCGATCCAGGTAGGATGTCATATGAAGCCCATCCGGATCAACAAGAGTCCTGCCCGGCCAATAGGAAAATGACGGCTGGGTGGAACTCTTGTTGACCTGGGTGGGCTACATAGGATTTATATCCAATCAGATAGGCCCTTGTACCACATACTGCTTGGTAGATTTAAAGGATATTGTACTATTGGATTGTAATGTATGACAATGTATACGTTTAACCCCTTGCCTACCGGGTACTTATACCCCCTTCCTGCCCAGGCCAATTTTCAGCTTTCAGCGCTGTTGCACATTGAATGACAATTGCGCGATCATGCAACATTGTACCCATATTAAATTTTTGTCATTTTTTTTCACACAAATAGAGCTTGCTTTTGGTGGTATTTAATCACCGCTGGGTGTTTTTATTTTTTACGCTATAAACAAAAAAAGAGCAAAAAATGTGAAAAAAAAGTTTTTCTTTGTTTCTATTATAAAATTTAGCAAATGTAATTTTTCTCCTTTTACTGATGTGCGTTGATGAGGCTGCACTGATAGGCAGCACTGATGAGGTGGCACAGATGATGCTGAACTGATAGGTGGTAATGATAGGAGGTACTGATGGGCAGCACTGCTGGGTGGCACTGACTGGCAGCACTGCTGGGCACAGGTGGGTGGCACTGCTGGGCACTGATCATCAGTGCCGATCTGTTCACTGACAATTGCCGGTTATCTGCAGTACTTTCCTCACGCTGTGACAGCATGCGGAAAGTGCAGCCCATAACTGGCAACTGTATTTACCTGGTGATCTGCTGTGTCATTGGACACAGCTGATCACGTGGTAAAAGGCCGCTGTGATTGGCCTTTTACCACATCGCGTGGGACACAGCAATCACGGAGATCACCGGGTGTGCGCCTCATTCTGGGAGGATATCATATGACGCTCTCCCAGAACTTGACAACCGCGCTGTAGCCGTCATTTGGCTATAGCGCGGTTGGCAAGTGGTTAAAGAGGATCTTCACCCTCGGAACAAAAATCTAAAATCAGCAGTTTAATACTGTAGCAGCTGACTTAATAAAAGAACACTTGCCTGTCCAGGGATCCAGCGCCGTCCTCACCTGGGCCGTTTTTTTACTGCTCTTTGGGTCCCGGCATGTTTAATGGGGAAAGCCAACTGTGACTCTTTGTGGCTTCACAACCAGCTCCCCACAGTGCATGTGTGAGCCGTTCTGCACTTTGTGAATGGTCCCGCAGCCTTCTGGAACCAGTGACTTGTACCAAGAGGCTGCAGGCGGGGGGGAATGTTCAAACTTCCACTCAGATCGCCACATTGGAAGTGGGAACGGGTACCTGTCAAAACTAATGTGCCAAAAGCGTGGGGGGGGGGAGGGAATGGGACAGAAAAGCGTAACTTCCCCTTTTTATTTGAAGTTCTTCTTTAACAACACAGTTGAGTAGTGTATGTGACACTTTACAGTATCTTCATAAAGCAGTGAATGTGACATTTACCAAACATTCATTGCAGGTGAATCTTCCTACTGCATTACACCAGGGGTTAAATTACAGCGATTAACTCACTTGAAGTTTTGTTTCACGTACAATTTTATTTTTTTGCTTTATTCTTTTCTAGTGCCATTAGATGGCACTGCAGTCGTTTCATTTTTAGTCCTTTTTTTTTCTACTTGAACTGGCAATGACTGTCGTTCTATAGAGTAACATAACAGATCATTTTCTCTTTTTCACATAATTGGAACAATAGCATGATAATATAGCTGTGGAGTTGTTTAATCTGCATATACTTGTAGGTAATATAGTATGATGGAAGGTTTCACCTCCCAGTTGGGTTTTTCCTACATTACAGATGACCCCATGGTTATTAATTTTCTAGACATCTTTGTATTTAAAGCGGAGCTCCACCCAAAAGGGGAAGTTCCGCTTTAAGCCTTTATTCCCTGCTTCCCATTAAGGATTGGCACCTTTGGGGAGCGGGTACCCGTATTTGACAGGTACCCACTCCCACTTCCGCTGTGATCACCTAGGCGATCGGAAGCAGAAGTTGTCCTCCTCCCCTCTCTCCCCGTAGTCTTCTGGAACATGTGACAGGTCCCAGAAGACTACGGGGCCATTCACAATGTGCAGCACTTCTTGCGCATGCGCAGTGGGCACCCGGCTGTGAAGCCACAATCTGTCACAGCTGGGTGGCCACACTGAAGATGCCGGCGTCAGGGAGAGAAGACAGCCGGTGAAACCAGCCGTGGTGAGGACATCGCTGGACCGAGGGACAGGTAAGTGGCTGTATTTTAAAAGTCAGCAGATACAGTTTCTGTAGCTGCTGACTATTATTTTTTTTTTTTCAGGTGGAACTCCCCTTTAAAGTAGATGGAAAGTCATCAAAAATAGTATACATAGCAGAATTTATCTTTTGTAAATTGCTATTTAAATACCTTTTATTTTTACTGTTTATTTGTGGTAACGTGATCACGGAGGATAC